>NW_007377470.1:143921-191229 GCF_000475195.1 Diaphorina citri
AGGATACACTTCACCTCGATCATTTGAATGACCGTTTTAGCGTGCACCTATGGTAAGCTATGCCGAGCAAGGCCAATTAAAACGGATGGTGACTTAAAGTTAATTGAGTAATGTGGGATTTTTTTTCACATTTTCTCACACAAATTGAGCTCTCTGATCTTGAAATTTGTCGCGGCACGACCTATGAACCAAAGCGAGGAAAGGTTTGTAAGATAACACTTCAGTCGATCATTTAAGACCCGGTGTTTAGCCGTACCTATGTCAAGCTAACGCCGAGGGAAGGTCCAATAACATGCAGGATGGGTGACTAAACATTATATTGAACAATAAAGTGGTAGAGACCGGGCTCTAGTCTTGATTTTAAATCATTACATGAAAAGTAAAAATCAAAAAATCAAATCAAGAATAATAATAAACTGGAATATTAAATAAAAATAGGTAGGTACGATAAATACTGATTTTCTGTCTTTATCCCGAAGGATCGAAAAAATTCCCGTAGGGACGGCGCCTCGCTTGTTAATTGAACAATCTTTCTTTGTCTTTTTTAATTTTTTTGAAAAAAGCATTTTTAAAAAAAGCATTTTGGCTCAAATGTAAAATGGGTCAAAAAAAGCATTTAAAATGTAAAATGCAAAATGCTTTTTCAAAACCAATTTGAAATGTAAAATGTAAATGTACATTTTACATTTTGCATTTTGCATTTTCCATTTTGCATTTTGCGGTTCGCACATCTCTGATAGAGTAATGAGACATATCAGAGATTTTAACTTCTCCATTTTCAGCTTAGGTACCTAGACAATGTAAATTTACACCTGAATTACTTCATTTCTTTCAGCGGAATTCAGAAGACGAAAAATTAACATCAAAAATCTTACGCAGCACCGTTAGTAGAAGTGAATTCCCACTGCACCTATTAAAGTAATGGTAGACAGTAATAAAATAGGTAATTGGCTACGTGAAAAGACTCCAATTGAACCACGCAAAACGTTACACGACTTTCTAACTATCATTATTCATTCATACATTTTAATTAGAAGGTATTTTCTATCCAGAACTTTGTTCTAATTAATTTCATTTCAATTCCAACTTGAAAATATTCGATTTCTGATCACAGCTTACTTGACCTTTTGGTTAACTATTCCAGGCACATTCCCGAAATTCAGCTAAAACTAAAATATAGAACTTTGTGAGTAGTATTAGCAATGCATGTCTGAGTAGTAGGGACTAGGGAGATGTTATTTATATTTTCTACGAATGAACTGTATATTTCTAAATACCTGCTGGAGTGTATCTTGAATCTTGAAGTGAAAAAATACTTTAATAGTTTTGAAATCGGATGAATGCCTGAATGATCCATGTCCGGTACAAATGCTCTGTAATTACAAAGACATGCTCCAACGAATACTTAAATATATCTCCTATTCCTGTTGTACTCTTACTAAAATATAATCTTGAAATTTTATTCAAAACTTGTGCAATAAAAACGACTACATTCTCATCTCTATTTGCTCAAAAACTTAAAGTAAACCTCCTGGAAATATTTCCTTACATAAAATTATCAGAACTACTTTGAATGGAATCGCTTGAAGTGATGAAACCATAATCAGATTAATTACACAAATTGAGATCAAATTTGAATAGTCTTGCCAATTTTTAACTCTTCAGGGTGATCGATGATATACTCTGACCTCCTATTTCATTTTAATATAAACTTAGAAAAACAGTTTCTAAGGAGGAAACGTCACTTGTTGACCTCTCATTTCAACATGTTCACATAAGAACACTTACATCCTTTGAGACATCACGCAACGCAAGCCATCCTTTTTCAAAACTTTATATCGGTGAGTCAGAGACGTTAAGTAAAAGCTACTCACACCTAGCCATGTTTTGCATAAAAAGTTCATCCAAGTCAAAGATGATTGTGTCATTATACAAGAAACTTAAAGAAGAAAAAAATATCCATCATATAGCACACATTGTGTTGTGTACTGCGTGTGGGGTGCGGGCACTCTACACTACGATATTACACCTACGACCGAGGCTGAGGGTCTGAATGAAAAAAGTTACCTACATTATCCAAGTGAAAAATAATATTTTAAGAAATAAATATTGCCTCTTGGAACCGAGAGGATTTTTTAATATCATAACACCTACTTTTATGATTAATAGATTTACAAAATGTCCTCGCTATAAGATTATTAACCTTGTAGGTCCCTGCGTCACCAAAATGTGAGCCTATCTAAAATTGTACGTGGAAACTTTAGGAGAAAGTTTTCAGTCGGCTTTATTTTCAATCATTAGTAATGTAGGTGCCACACGAAGGGGATCTAGAATCAAGATATCACAACACTGTAGTTACCATACTCATAAACTTTGAATTTCGAACTGCACAAAAACTTCTCTAAAGCTCGAGCAAAAGTCCTACTTATTTACGATTTGAAAATGTCTGAATTTATATTTACTATCGATAAGAAAACTCAAGGACAGGAAATGTTCATCTAGCTTAAATCATATTCATTTTTTTATAGCTGCACTAAATTGTTTATAATCAGAATTTACGTACTCGGGCAGAAAAAAAGGTAATGGAAAAAATGATATCAGAAGCAATGATCAGAAGGCCATTAGTTTATAAATCATATAGCACTGATTAATACATTCGATATTGCAGGATAAAATTGATTTATTCAGGGACCTCCTATAAAGATTATGAAATGCTGAAGGCAGTTTAAGATAGAGAGAGAATGAAGGAGGTTACTAATGCCTAATTATACACAAGCTAATGATAACATCTTCACAGCCCGCTTAATACTTTCTGACAATATTCTCATTCTCCAACGCTGAACACTTTTTTGTTTGTATTTCTTATTATTATTCTTAATATACATAGACTGATAAGGAAATATTTTTGCTCTGTTTTTCTTTCTTTGACCACGCAAGTTTGGAACGCTATATGAGTTCGTTAATATTTGAATTCTAATTATTTTCCTGATGAAAAATCATGTCTGTGACTGCAAATCCTTGTACGTACAAATTCATTTTACGTTTATAAACAAGGAAACATTGTAAATATTTAAATAATATGATGAGAGTAAGATATTTACTGTGCTTCTCCATGCTTCACCAAAACAAACATTGAACCTGATATCTGTTGGATTTCGGGTCTTACTCCTGTATCTAGCAAGATTGATCTCACCACACCTTATGATAATAAAATTTCATGTCCTCAAACTCGTGCCTCTCATCTCTCTGAGATCTTGATAAATCCCTATTTCCATTAAAGTTGGATAGCAGCTCCATTTGATAAGCTCAGATCTAGGGGGTAAAAGAGACCCTGAATCCTTCTCAATATTATACAGAAGTACCTACTCACAGTACTTACAGACAAAATGGTAAATCTCTTTTAGTCTGTATTGAAAAAGTTTATACTTTCAATTTGAATGGAAAGAGCCCAGGTCTTACATTTGATATTTCTTCAATACCACACGTATTATTTTGATTAACACTTTATGTCTGAGGCTTCAAGTCTTGGGATAAAAAGGTGTGGCTGTAAAATACTGAGGAGGAAATAGGAGACACATATTATATTTATATAAAAAAATTGGGATTTCCTTCATTCATTCACTTCAATGATTTTAAAGTCCAACTTTGAAATGGCTTATTTCTGTAAGCGATGGTTTTTGAAAACTGGGCTTGTAGGTCGGAGGTCTTGGGTGAATATTATTTTGATAGGGTTAGTTTTGAAACAATTTAATTCCAAAGAAGAAAACAATCACAGCAAATAAAGTAGGTAAGGATAATTGGAAGGAAATATTGATGCATACTCGTATATGTAGAGAATGTAATCTAGGCTTGTAGGTGCGTACTTGAAAGTTAACCAAACAATTGAAGCTCACCTGGGAATAAGCTCATTAGACGCTAGACATATTATAGAGAACCTTATCAGTTATAATCTCTGGAGCTGAACTAATTTAATATCCAAAAGCTAGGTGAGTTACTTTTCCTGTAGATTGTACAAATTATCATGTAACTCTTCAGATATTTGAGATCAAGACAAAAAAAAAATCTTAGTGGAGATGCCAAAACTCCTTGTTCAAAACTAGGTTATTCATAAGAAAATGCTTTTCATACAGTTATTAATCAATAAATATAATGACTTTTAAGCGGAAAAATTAATCAAAATCTATTTCTGATTAGAACTGAGTAGTTCAATTTCATTTTAGTAAAGTCACATATAGGGGACCTACATTTTCATAGAATAGTGTGGGTATTTAGGTAATAGCAGGGTCAGAACTTTACGCCGTTCCCTCGCCCTCCCTCAGGAATCCCAAGGTTTGACCTCTCCACTTCAAGTTCATCATCACACATTTCAAAAAACCCAACAATTCCATTAGGTTGGACTCCCCGGAACTAAGGACCCACTTGAAGAACCTAACGGAAACCGGAAACACTTTGACTCCCGCCCTCTGTCTCAGGTCAGACTTGTGTATGTTTCTAATGTTTCTACTACATATACTTCGTAGAGTCCATTATCGTATGTACCATGTATAGGTGGAATATTAGTACCTATCTCATCGCAAGTACTAGCATCGTAGCTCTAGGTGCCTACCAGTACCTCAGGTTTAGTACGGACAACAAATCAGATAATTTCAACCTCTTCTCATTAGATATCTATGGTCTAGGTTTATCTTTTAGGTACATTTTGGGTGCAGCAAAAGGGTGTGTTTCTCTCCAAAATATAGGTAGGGACGAAGGGAAGGAGTTTACAAGATGAGTGAAATTATGTTTCTAAATGAAAGCTCCTTTTAAATTTCGAGTGGTTCATTCCATTTTCCTGGTTATAAAGTTCTTATATTGAACTCCGGAAAACCTTTTTCATATGTGACATACTGTTTGTTCAACAGTCGAGCCGTTTGCATTTTTGTTAGGTACTTTGTAATTTTAATTGTTTGCTTATTTCCTCATTGCAAAATTTTAAATTTTGAGTGGTTCATTCCATTTTCCTGGTTATAAAGTTCTTATATTGAACTCCGGAAAATCTTTTTCATATGTGGCATACTGTTTGTTCAACAGTCGAGCCGTTTGCATTTTTGTTAGGTACTTTGTAATTTTAATTGTTTGCTTATTTCCTCATTGCAAAATGGAACATCTCATAAGTAATACCTGTGAATTTGATACTTCAGTATTGTCGAATCATTAAAAATCCGAGATCTTGCTTTATTCCTTTTCCAGTTCCTAATATAAGACAAACATATTTGAAATTTCATTTTATATATATAAAAAAAAACCTATAAGTATATGATAATGTATTCCTGCATTATTTATAAAATATTTAGATTCAAGTTTGGAATTCTTATTCTACTTTTTTCTTAAACTAAAACAAAAAAGTTCTTCGTGGTCGTGCTGTCGGACTGCAAGATTATACAATCACAATATTCAACAAAGTAGATACTTTACCTATAGGTATAAAAATATTCACCTAACAAACCAAGTGCGTAAATGCCTATTTAATAAAGAGTTCTTCGTGGTCGTGCTGTCGGACTGCAAGATTATACAACCACAATATTCAACAAAGTAGATACTTTACCTATAGGTATAAAAATATTCACCTAACAAACCAAGTGCGTAAATGCCTATTTAATAAAGTAGCAACTAATAATGCATTAGTTTCTACTCATGAGTTACAAAAGTTCATGCTCTACATAGAAGAAATTGTCGAAGAAGAAATCCTTTACTGTTATTAGATTTATCTGAGGGATTTTGCCGTCAAAAAGTCACCTATTGGGTACAGAGGGTACCTAGTTTATCCTCGTTTCATTTGCTTTCAGTAATTCGCAAATGCTTTCAATTAAGGTTGGATCATTTTTCCTTATTTCTTAGTATGAAATTTGTTTTTTTTTTTTTTTTTTTTTTTTTTGTCAATTTTTTTCGATTTTTTTCGAAGCAATTTTTTAAAACTGGGGTTTTTTTTTTTTTAGTCAAATTTTTACGATATTTTTCGAAGCAATGTTTTAAAATTGAGGGGTTTAATTAAATTTCCATACATTTGTTGATTAACAGCTTTGAGATATCTTGCTATGAAAAAGTCACTCATAAGGTACAATTTACAGACTTACCATTATTTACAAGGGGATATTCTTTAGAACAAGAATGAATATTCATTCAGCTACTTATTCCAAGTTGTTCAAAGTTAACTACTCCCCATTGGCGTTTGATTTCAGTCCGTTGTTTTTATTGGATACAAGCGTTTTATTTCTTTAAAAAAAGTTTTTGTTATTTTATTTATTTATATTTAAAATGTCTTCGTACATTCGTTGGTCTGCCAGTCGGTCATATAGGTACATATAAATATATAAATCGTAAATAATGTGACACAGGACAGAGGCTTTGCAAGTTTTTTTTTTTTTAGTATTCTTCTTGTCTTTAAAGATCAAGAAAAGATTTATAGAAGAGAAAATAGCAGACAAATCATTTGCGACAACACGCTTACCATCCACCGTCCATTGGTTTCATTATTATTTCAAGGTCTCGGTAATGATGGCTAAATACTTTATTTATATTTAAAAAAATCTCTTTAAAAAAGTCAATAGCTCAAGTAAGTTTAGTATTTGTATTTCTTAGATCTGAAACGATAATGATATTGAGTGACTCAGTCAATAATCAAAAGTACGAGTAGTTCTCAGTGACATAATATATTGTACGAGTACTCCGATAGTTTTTGTGGCAAGTGTGCATTCTATGGCGACATTTTTTCTGATTGATTATTTAGACAAACTATGGCAGTGCACAATAGAGGCATATTCCACGAAGGAGAAGGACTTCTGAGTCTGAACTCTCCACAAGGCTAACATTGACAAACATAGCGGCGATTTTCCAGGCCTCTGTTCCAGACTTATTATGGATTAAATAGTAGTAATGGATCTCATTTATTTATCGATTTTACAGACTCCATACATAAAACAGGTACATAGGTAGGTAATAGTTTAATAACGCTTTTGCTTTTCTTGTCAATGCCAAAGAAAATCATCCCTATTATGGAATAGACAATTAGATAGGTATACTCGAGTATGTATGAGGTACAGCGATCTGAAGTTAATTAAATAACAGAAGAAAATTTTGGAAAAACCCCTCCTGGTCCCAAGAGTAAAGGGAAATTTGAACTTTACAAAAACCCGCTTCAGTGGAATAGACAATTAGATAGGTATACTCGAGTATGTATGAGGTTACAGCGATCTGAACTTAATTAAATAACAGAAGAAAATTTTGGAAAAACCCCTCCTGGTCCCAAGAGTAAAGGGAAATTTGAACTTTACAAAAACCCGCTTCAAGTTGTTTGAAATTCACCAGCAAATGAGCTTAGCGCGCTGTTGTGGTAAGCTTTAGAATCAAGAATCATACCAGATAACAATGAAAAGTAAAAAGGTGCCTAAGTGCTCATAGCTTATAGCTCCGGTAGAATCAGTATGAATCAACTCACTACAGTTCGCAGGTGAATAGATAATGTTCTTTCTCTACGTATACCTGTTGATTCTACATCGCGCGCGATCATAATAAAATCGTCTTGGTGTTTTAGAAGTGTTAAATTTTTTGAATAAAATCAATAATTTAAAATTTTCAAAATTTCTCGCAATATTGTGTAAATTGTTTTGTGTATTTTTGTAAAAATAACATTTGGTTCTATATTTTTGATCAATACTTTTACTGTTTTCAATATCAATATTTTCTACCGAAAGTTAAAATCGTTTTAATATTATGTACCCATAAATTGCACATCGATTGTATTTTTATAATAATCATTATTAGTTCAAAATTATATTGTTCTTTCTGGAAAAGTTTAATCTTATTGATTAATATAATTAAATCATTGTTTGAAATATAAATTGTTAGGAAATGTTTGTTCCAGCCTAACTTGCAGTGATAGCTGATATAAATAAATGTTGGTTAAAAGCTACCGTTCGTTAATATTTTTGACAAAATGTTGATAAAGTTCACTAAAGTTTGGAAGTTAGTTTTGTGATAGGTTCTAAGTTTAAATTGTTAGGAAATGTTTGTTCCAGCCTAACTTGCAGTGATATCTGATATAACTAAATGTTGGGTAAAAGCTACCGTTCGTTAATATTTTTGACAAAATGTTGATAAAGTTCACTAAAGTTTGGAAGTTAGTTTTGTGATAGGTTCTAAGTTACGCAATAGTTTACATTAATTAAAAAACTAACTTTTCAATACAAAATTACTTTCTACCAACAGTATTAAAATTTAACAATTTTTTGTTCTTCTTATAACAAATAACCATTGTGATAGCTTTTTATAATAGTTGTATATTTTCTAGGTCAATGTTGGTATAGTTTCATCAAGTAAATTTGGAAAACATTTGCTTCAAGTTTCATGCAGTAGATAAAGATTACCCACTTTTATATGTGTACCATTAAATTAAATTTATTTAATTATTAACTTCGTTTTGGTCAATGTTGGTATAGTTTCATCAAGTAAATTTGGAAAACAATTGCTTCAAGTTTCATGCAGTAGATAAAGATTACCCACTTTTATATGTGTACCATTAAATTAAATTTATTTAATTATTAACTTCGTTTTAAGTACAAAATAAATATAAACTAACTAGGCGGTACAAATCGCAGAATTCAATTATTTTTGCTCTTTATAACTGAAAAGAGATGTAACCTAAGTCAAACATATAAACTAACTAGGCGGTACAAATCGCAGAATTCAATTATTTTTGCTCTTTATAACTGAAAAGAGATGTAACCTAAGTCAAACAAAAAATCTTTTGATGGAAATCCAATTTTCATGCATTATTTTGGAATACTTTCATCCAATATGCTTTTGTACTGTGATGATTTCATTCGGATTTTCACATTGTGAATAGCAGTCCTGTGTTGAGTTTTTGCTAATACCTACATGTTAATTGAACCTATAGCACGGTATTCTTGTATTATGTCTTCTACTTTGGATGTCAAAGATGAACCTCATCATCAAATAGATATGAATCCCAATCCCTACATAACGTCAGAGAGAACGTAAGTATAATGTGTTAGCCTTTGGAGTTAGTTTAGCGGAAGAGCTCCGATATTATACTTAATCGAAGTACCGACAGCGACAAAAGACTCTCAATTGCAACAAGCCTGAAATGTTTTTGGCCACAGATGGGTTTTAGATTTTCGTCTATGTACGTAACACCAAGATAATGTAACTATCATAGGTACCGACAGCGACAAAAGGCTCTCCATTGCAACAAGCCTGAAATGTTTTTGGCCACAGATGGGTTTTAGATTTTCGTCTATGTACGTAACACCAAGATAATGTAACTATCATACAGATACCAGACGCTTATTATCCATCATTAGATCATTACTAAACTGGAAAACCTCAAAGCTGAAAAGGAAGAAAGAGGTGAAGACGAAGAAGAACAAGAAGAAGAAAAAGAAGAAGAAAAACGCGTAGGGATAATTTCTGTGCAGGTTTTATAATCTAAAGTCCAAGTACAAGTACCCTGTTTATAAAAAATAAGGAAGAAGAAGAAGAAGAAGAAGAAGAAGAAGAAGAAAAACGCGTAGGGATAATTTCTGTGCAGGTTTTATAATCTAAAGTCCAAGTACAAGTACCCTGTTTATAAAAAATAAGTAGGTACTGGAAACATATTTAAAAAGTAGCATCACACTCAAGGTAAACGATGGTGACCAACCAAGAAGAAGTTAGAAGATACTTCAGAGCAATCATTACAATGTATAAAACCAAGAAAAAAAAAAAGAAACAAAACATTGAAACACTCCATTTTGCACAACACTTTCTTAGGAATTGTAAGTTGATACGGTTCTCAGGACTTTTTTGGGAGTTAGCTACCTACTTCCAAAATTTCTTAGGATTTGTAAGATGTTAGGTATTAGGTACAATATTCTCTTGGGTTTTAAGAATGAGTACAATAAGCGCTTTGGATTTTGATGTAAATGCAGTTTCTTTGTGTTATTATGTCACAACTTTGGTACTCACTGCAGCATTGTAGGATTTTCCCAATATCTCAATAATCCTAAAGCCAAACATATTTGAAATTTCATTTCATATATATAAAAAAAACCTATAAGTATATGATAATGTATTCCTGCATTATTTATAAAATATTTAGATTCAAGTTTGGAATTCTTATTCTACTTTTTGTAAGTTGATATGGTTCTCAGGACTTTTTTTGGAAGTTAGCTACCTACTTCCATAATTTCTTAGGATTTGTAAGATGTTAGGTATTACAATATTCTCTTGGGTTTTAAGAATGAGTACAATAAGCGCTTTGGATTTTAATGTAAATGTAGTTTCTTTGTGTTATTATGTCACAACTTTGGTACTCACTGCAGCATTGTAGGATTTTCACAATATCTCAATAATCCTAAAATCCAATGTTTACCTATCATGCTGGCACCGGTCGCTATGCGCATTTATATGTCATAGCTACTCATTTTCCTCACGAGGCTGAGTGGGCCCCGCCCATGCTGGCACCGGTCGCTATGCGCATTTATATGTCATAGCTACTCATTTTCCTCACGAGGCTGAGTGGGCCCCGCACATCCCACGGAATCAATTATTTGCATGATACAATTTCTTGGCCCCGCCGGGAATCGAACCCGGGTCTCCCGCGTGCAAGGCGAGTGCAGTGACCACTACGCCATGGGAGCTGACGCCATTCCCCCGGGAATCGAACCCGGGTCTCCCGCGTGCAAGGCGAGCGCAGTGACCACTACGCCATGGGAGCTGAAGATTGGATTTCCTCACGAGGCTGAGTGGGCCCCGCAACAGCCAGTCACGGGATCAATCATTTGCATGATACAAATTTCTTGACCCTGCCGGGATTCGAACCCGGGTCTCCCGCGTGCAAGGCGAGCGCAGTGACCACTACGCCATGGGAGCTGACTGAAACGAGGTCGAGAATCGAACTCGGGTCTCCCGCGTGCAAGGCGAGCGCAGTGACCACTACACCATGGGAGCTGACAAAGTAGATGCTCTAAATTCTGAGGACTGAAGCCATTCTATTTGAAGACGACCACTTCATATTGGGAAAGTAAAAGAAAACCCTACCATGGGAGCTGACTCGCTTTGGATTTTGACAAAGTAGATGCTCTAAATTCTGAGGACTGAAGCCATTCTATTTGAAGACGACCACTTCATATTGGGAAAGTAAAAGAAAACCCTGCAAACTGCAAAACTTTTGTTTCGTCATATTCCTTGAATATCAGGGAATGAGCTTTCAATTTAATTTTATCTACGCTTGAAAAATCTTTACAACTTGAAAGAAGATAAAATTTTATAAACCTTCATAATTGATTATCCTTTTTTGTTATAAAATTTTATTAACCCCAGTTTGAAAGTTGTCATTTAAATAATGTTTAATTTCTGATCTAAATTAGAAAAAGAAGATAAAATTTTATAAACCTTCATATTTGATTATCCTTTTTTGTTATAAAATTTTATTAACCCCAGTTTGAAAGTTGTCATTTAAATAATGTTTAATTTCTGATCTAAATTAGAGAGAAATTTAATTTGCTAATGCACTTTTTTGAAGCATATTCTTTTGCAAGTGCCTACCATTTTGTAACAGTTTGTCTAAAACTGACTAGAGAAAATATTCAGCTCACTTTTAGATATCTTTTCTCTTAAAAGCTTGCCTGCACTAATCCAAACCTTTACTGTCTATCTTTTAGATTTATACACAGCATAAATTACCAACATTAGATTACGGGTGTGCTTCTAAAACTGACTAGAGAAAATATTCAGTTCACTTTTAGATATCTTTTCTCTTAAGCTTGCCTGCACTAATCCAAACCTTTACTGTCTATCTTTTAGATTTATACACAGCATAAATTACCAACATTAGATTACGGGTGTGCATTTTCAGTGCGTTCTTTTTATTTAATATTTACTAGCTAACAAGAGAGTGCCTACTAACTTCTACATTCCTGATATCTAGATGCTTATTTTGTTCAAGATGGACTGTCAGTTGTCAGATTGAATTTAGAATACAGAACTCCTGTCTAGCTTTGAGTAACCAAAGAGCATGCTCATTTTTTATTTGCACATAAAAGTTATCATGCATGTAAAACTCCAACACTTTCAGCAATAATTCAAAACAAAAAATAAAACTTAAATTTAACTGCTTCAAAACTATATCTTTTCCCGCAGATAGGTACATCCACAGGTATAGATCATGTAGACAAATATTGTAGGTATGTCCAACAATGCACTTTTTTTTCCTTGCAGAAATTTAAATTGAGAATCCTAGTAAACTGCTTGTGCTCTAGGGTTTATTGGGCGATTTTGGTTTTGAAGCTCACAGTATTTTACAAGTTTTAGTATTTTCCTTGATTTATATATTTTTTCAATGTAAAAGCTCAAATAACTCAGGTCTATTGGAACACAAAACTTTGTGGGTAATTGTAGGTAGGATGTACCCTGCTCACTAAATGAACAAGGTTATTTATGAAAGAATTTGTGCTCGTAGGTGCTGAGTGACTCGCTAAAAACTTTTTTTTCCCTGTAAAATTAGCAAAATGCAACAGACATTGTACAATTTCTTTCGCATAACTATTTTGATATAACTTAAGAAGCTTGCTCTTCAAATGGTGCTGAGTGACTCGCTAAAAACTTTTTTCCCCCTGTAAAATTAGCAAAATGCAACAGACATTGTACAATTTCTTTCGCATAACTATTTTGATATAACTTAAGAAGCTTGCTCTTCAAAGGTTCCGGAGGGTTATCTTTCTAAAAGCTAGATGTAGTACTAATTAACCTAGACCTATTGCATCTTTTAGTGTCAGAAACTCTAATGTAAAGATTTGATTTTCCGCTCTTTTGCCATGGTTGCACTACAAAATTGCTCTACAAACATGATTGGTCTTACAAAACACTACATGGTTGCACCTTAAGTTGAAGCTTTAAAATCATTTTCGAAACACGATGACATTCACACAATAAAGTGGGTACTTACTGATTTAAAAATTCCCTGTTTTTCTTTTAGTTTCTCAAAATTTCAGTCACTTGAATATCTCGGAATACAGAATTTTGTAAGTTACATTTCATTGGGATCCCAAGAGACTGACTCTTGTGGGAGTCTTGAGTTGATAAACAAACTACGAGTACATATACATCTTATAGCTTAATAGGTGTATTCAAATAAAAAGTTTCCAACCAATTAGGATTAAATGAGTCGCGAAAGAAAACAATTAGGTGTAACAAGCAATGTGTTACCCCTTCATCCTTGAAATAACTGAAACCCTTCTCATCAAAATTCATTTCTGAGCCCTGACGTGGAACCGTTGAAATTAATTTTAACAATAAATTAATACTCCAATATGATTTGTCATCAAGAGGACTCTAACTAAAGTCAAATAATTAATTACTCGGTCAATTTTTTTAATAATTAGTAGGTATAATACTGGAACGAATTCATAAATATTTTAAAACCCAAAAATATGACTATTCATAGCGGATATTCACTTTTTTTTCTAAAAAAAATAGTAGGTACCTACTTGAAATTACTGACGGTCATTCCCAACGAACATAGGTAGATAAATGGGCTTTTTTCTGTCTTTGGAGCAATTTTTGAATATCAGTAATTATAATTATAGTGGAAATTGTATCTCAAGAATTTTTCTTAATCTCAAGTGCCCATTGATCATTGAATCTTGGTATTAAAAAGTTCATTGTGCTAATAATAAGAGTTTTGCCACTGTGGTCGTACCACTGTTGTCTTGACAGAGTTCATCATTTGCCCGGCACTTATCATCTTGTCTGTGTCCTTGAATATTTTGAGGTCCAACTTCCATACATGGAACGCGTAACTGGTATGATTGGACATCAAGATCCAAGGACCACTAGTAGTGTTAGCCGGGGCATTTGCTCGTAACTCGTTTTTCAAAATATTCTAAAAACTGGAATTATAATTGCCCAAGTGGAAAAGGAATGAAAAAATAATGTTCACATTATATTTGGATTTTTTGTCCCTCATTCATTACATTTCTAATGAGGCAGGGTAATTATACCTGGAAATTTTCATTTCATATTAAATACTGATTGATTTGAACCGTCTAACCGTTTGAGTTGGAAGAAATGTGTTTGAATTGGCTTATGTTCTGAATGACTTATGGCAAGACAACGTTGAAAGAAAATGATCGTGCTCATAACTAAAACTTTATCGTAGTATTTATTGATGTTGTTGTAATTGAAGAATGGACAAACTGGAAAATAATGCTCAACGCATGTAATCAAAGAGTTTCCAGCTTGTAGAATAGAACTATCTAATACTCCAATCCCACACACACTAGAAACCCCTAGTCTACGTACGAGTATACATCCCACCGTACCCTGTACAGATCTCAAACCAATGTACTGTATGTAATGTGGATTATATTGGGCATGTTGTGTGTATTAAAACTCATAACTCATATAAAATGTTAGTCATCTTAGATATCTTGGGTATAATGATTTCTATCCTTAATAACATAAAGTAGGCGTTGTCACATCTCTCATCTTCATCAGAACGATAGAGACTTCAATTTCTGAACTGGAAAACACTAACACTTCTATGATTGAGAGGCTGGAAATTGGCAACAGGAGAAAAACATGTTTAACAGGGCCGTATAGTGAGTACGTTCTAGGATACTGATAAAAACATTGTCTAGCCTTTGACTCCACTAACCAACCTCATTGGTGTAGTGGTTAGTGCAGTGGATTTAGCAAAGTGTACATATTGATCAATTGAGGGACGACATTTCTGACAATCCTTTCCGTGTTCAACACTATTGAAATTCTAGAACAGGACTGAAAATTACCTTTACAAGTTCAATCGTTTAACCAATATTCGATGAAATAATAAAAAGAGCGTTAAATCCAACACCCACAAATACAAACTAAATGAGCACCTTGGATGTGTACAGCAAACTTTCAGTGCTACAGATTTTTACAGAAAAGGAGAAAGGGAACAATAGATCGATCCGTTTATTGAGAATATTGAGACATGAAAGATTCTCAGAGTCAGAAAGATCACCCAGATGAGACCTTGTGATGTGTGGGCAATAGGAATACCAACTAAAATCCATGACAAAATAATGCTGTGAGGTAATGACGAGAAACAGACTTGTACTTGGTAACATTACCACCTGTATGCTCAGAACATCATGTACTTGGGAACTTCGGTACTTTTATAAAACAACTCTCGATTCTTATTATCAAAAGTATAGTTATTTAAGTTCACATGTCGAGTGGAGCAATTACATATCTGAACACACATTCGTCTTGTAAACTGGTTCATCAAATCATTGCAAGATGTCCATTTCGACTCTTGCCACCCGAACTTGAATTACTCATGGCATGACTTAACAGAAGGCGTAGGTGTACCGAATTATATTGTTCAATTGAACTGATTTTTTTTTCTTTTTATTAGAAGATGAATATTTTCGTTTTCATGATCGACCGAAAAAAGTGTCTGAATGAAAGAAGACATGGTTTTTCCTTGGTGTTCCAATGTTTCCTAATCGTTTAGAACGGGTTTACTGGAAATAATTTCCCCGAGGACGCAACGCGACGCTTGAAAACAGAAATTTTTACTCGAATTTAATGTAAAACCCAAGAGTACCTATATGGAAAAACAAAACAATAATTCTCGCAAGTAATGTTCTCATGGCAGGGTCTTGGACTGGCTCGGTCCGGTGAGCATTGTGGTCATTCTGTCGTAGGGTGACCACCAGTTGACTAATGAACCTTAAACTGAAAAATAATAATAAAATATTAAGATCGTTAAACTATGCAAGGTGGATGTTCATCATAGTTTTTTCTTCTATGGTTACATTTATAGAAAAGTAGAAAGATTTTTTTCTTTGTACCTATAGGAAATTGGACGAAACCACCATACTGACGAGAAGATGAATATTTTCGTTTTCATGATCGACCGAAAAAAGTGTCTGAATGAAAGAAGACATGGTTTTTCCTTGGTGTTCCAATGTTTCCTAATCGTTTAGAACGGGTTTACTGGAAATAATTTCCCCGAGGACGCAACGCGACGCTTGAAAACAGAAATTTTTACTCGAATTTAATGTAAAACCCAAGAGTACTTACCTATATGGAAAAACAAAACAATAATTCTCGCAAGTAATGTTCTCATGGCAGGGTCTTGGACTGGCTCGGTCCGGTGAGCATTGTGGTCATTCTGTCGTAGGGTGACCACCAGTTGACTAATGAACCTTAAACTGAAAAATAATAATAAAATATTAAGATCGTTAAACTATGCAAGGTGGATGTTCATCATAGTTTTTTCTTCTATGGTTACATTTATAGAAAAGTAGAAAGATTTTTTTCTTTGTACCTATAGGAAATTGGACGAAACCACCATACTGACGTTACTGCTCATGTCAATGTTAATAGTAATGGTTAAACACGATGTACTTGGGTTTCCGTGTTGGGATATTCATTTATATCTACTTCTAATTTCCTTGGTCTTTTCTTAGAGCTTCCAACTTCCAACACTTAGACTTTACATTCGACTTGGATTTCATTCGGTTACATAAAGACCAGAAAGTGTCTCTGTTCTTAGAACATGACGGAACTTAAAGGTACCCTACGTAAACTTTTACGGACTGTAAGTTATAATATACCTGGTAGACCGGCTTCCAATTTCCTTGGTGTTTTCTGAGAGGTTCCAACACTTGTCTTGGCCTTTATTTACTATCTATCTATAGAATATTACACTTGTATGTACACATTGTAAGCATTACATTAAACTAAACTTCTCAAGTTTCCATTCTTAAAGCTTGCCGCGACTGTAAGTTATAATATACCTGGTAGACCGGCTTCCAATTTCCTTGGTGTTTTCTGAGAGGTTCTAACACTTGTCTTGGCCTTTATTTACTATCTATAGAATATTACACTTGTATGTACACATTGTAAGCATTACATTAAACTAAACTTCTCAAGTTTCCATTCTTAAAGCTTGCCGGAAGTGAAATCTTTACAGAGTAATATTACAGATACTCAGTCAATGTAAGTAAAGTTCTGTCCCTGAAATCATGAACTTGAAACAAGTCGAAGGTTCTTCTACTATTCTGTCTGTCAAAAAGTTCGAGATTTTCTTTTTAAGAGCTTGTTACACGAATGAACAAACATCTTAGTTGGTTTTGTATTTCACTTGACAGCTTGCCTGTAAAAAAGCCAAATAGAATATCTTATGTTTGTTGTCTTTATTCCATTACATTCATTGTTATTAATGCAAATTTCAAGAAGCAGAGTATGGCTTCTCTGCACAAATCTGCATAATTTATAGAAATCTCTGAAAGGTCCTTCATTTTGGAGTATTTTCCCCACACAGTTTAAAATTAATCCTGTGATTTTCCTGTTACACGAAAAAGACCTAGTCCTAAATATTATTTTCAACTCGCAAATTTTAACTATAAAAGAGGGTTATTCTTTCAATAAACCTCGGAGTTTTATCTTGGACTTTTGCTAAAAAGGCTTTCCTAACCCACCTTAATTTTGTTTTTTAGGAGTCCTTCACTACTCCATCGACCATTTTCAAGTAAGCAATTTGCATAATATGTATCTATGTCTTTCAACACAATTTATGGTATCAATGGCGACATATCTAAATATTAGTAGGACGTACGAGTAACTCCAGTTTCTTTAGTTCCCTCAGTGAAAATAAGAAATAGATTCTATGAGGTTGACAGAAAACAAGCACCGAGTGTACCTTGCTGTGATATTTCAAACAAATTAATAAGCGGAGACTGTACATTCTAGGTTTTCTAGCAGCAGAAAGAAGATACTGTTTCTTATAATTCGTAGTTGAAAGCAATTTTCCAATAACCAAGCGGAACGTAAACATAGGCAATTGTGCAATCGATCAATAAAGAACAAAATTGTCCTATTAACACTAAAATTGACATCCGAAATGATGCATTTAAAATAAATTCGATCTAGAAGGACCCCTTTCGATACCTTTGATGATGGTAATAATTTCAAGAAAGAAAATCGTCTAAATATTGTCAAAACACTTCTCAAAAAGAAAGCTAAAAATGGTTCTTTGGGCAAAATTTTCAACAAATGTAGGCTGATGTTTTTACTCGATCTAGAAGGACCCCTTTCGATACCTTTGATGATGGTAATAATTTCAAGAAAGAAAATCATCTAAATATTGTCAAAACACTTCTCAAAAAGAAAGCTAAAAATGGTTCTTTGGGCAAAATTTTCAACAAATGTAGGCTGATGTTTTTATTTCTCAGCTTTTCTTGCCTGAAGATTCCATTCTATCAAATTGTCTGAACACTTTGTGAGGTACTTACTGGTATACCTATTCCTGTGAAATAGGTAGGTATATTTATTTTATACTACTTGTAAATACGCCATTTGTTTACCCTGAATTATCAACCTACCTACCTTGTAGGTAAATTCCATGAATCTTTTGCTATCTCTCCAAAAACTCCTTTTCTGCATGGGCACATTTTAGCATTTCCACTTGCCTACTTCGTTTTTCAATGTTTACATTAGCATACGTACCTACATATCAACCATAAAACCGATCTGGTCAGTGGAAGCAAAAGGCATAACGGTATAAGCAATGGTCATAATGATCCCATCTTTATTTATTTTTTGGACCATTACTTATATACGCCATTTGTTTACCCTGAATTTTCAACCTACCTACCTTGTAGGTAAATTCTATGAATCTTTTGCTATTTCTCCAGAAACTCTTTTTCTGCATGGGCACATTTTAGCATTTTCCACTGCCTACTTCGTATTTCAATGTTTACATTTTGCATACCATATCAATCATGAACCCCATCTGGTCAGTGGAAGCAAAAGGCATAACGGTATAAGCAATGGTCATAATGATCCCATCTTTATTTATTTTTTGGACCATTACTTATAATATTATTAAACCTGGAACTGATTTGTTTGACCAACATGGAACTATCGAGTATGCTAAGGACACAATGAACTACAAAGTAGCTATTTGTGTTCCTAATTCCTCGTAGAATGATACACGAGCATGTTGTGCTGGTGTAAAATATGCATTCTACACAAGGCTATGGAAATCAATCTATTGGGAACGTAATGGCTAGAGCATTACTCGGTTTGAATTTGTTTTTCCGACCTCGAGAAGTTTACATCACGCGGCAGGCTAGGTTCAAGCCCTAGTGATGTTTAATTACAACTTTTTGTTGAGGTTTTCCGTCCTTGTTGAGCCCTTGAAATCACGGGTTTTCAGTCCTTTGCTGTGATTTGAAGTCTCAAACTACATGTCACTGTCTACTATATGACTTGCACAATTGTGGAAAATGGAAAAGTGACCATTTTAAGGGCATAACAAAATTAACCTTTATTTCATTAGGGATGGGATTTACAATCTCGTGTTACCTCCGATCATGCTCTGAGACTATACCCGAACAGTCTCCAAGTATTCTCAGAGGTCAAATGGAACATAAAATTATAGATCTGGGGGTAAGAGTATTTTCAATCAGAACAAACATTTGATCTCGGCAGCTCATCAACTCTCATGGTTTTGCCATGTGGTACCTCGGTATTTAAGTATAATCATTTGATTCATGCAAACATTTGAAAATTAGTTCTAGCCGCGGGAATCCTAATGCCTTCAAACTAGATCAAGGTTCTAATATTTTAAAATTCATAGCCAACTTCGCATTCGACAAACTGATTATTGAGTTATCGGCAGTAACCAGCAAACAGGGTGACATTTATATTTTACTGAAATTATCTTAGGAGTATACCGATCTTAACCACAGAGAGTTTTCAGTTAATGCAGAGTTTATGAAATATGTACCTACTGGCCTGTGTAAATCAAATGGAAAGCATTGCAAGTAAAGTTTCTTCGATGTACCAAAGGTTCTTTGGGTCTTATACACTATGAATTTTTTCCAGTCCTTTTGAGAAACAATTTCGGGGATCGCTGAGCTCCAAGGTTTATGAATGCACCCTGTATTTACATGAATCATTACTTGATTTTCATGAAGCAGTTTTGTACAGGATGTCCTGAAAAAGGAGGAAAGCCTCTCCCCTCAAAAACTTAACGATCTGCAGCCAGCCATGGTATCTCGTCTCGCGATTCCGCGAGAAACGACGAGAGAAGCTTTTCTCCTTGTCATTTCTAACTTCGAAACATAGTGTTCTATATTTATCACTTTCTACACCCTTACAACTGAACCAATGTTGGTTGAAGGTATCACCAATGACTTTTAAGTATATACATACAAAGAAATCTAATTATTTATTGTTTGTACCTACTTATCGATGTTTACCTTGATTAATTAGTTCAGAAATTTGTCAATTGATAAAGTGCTTTCGTTTTGATTGTCAAGACATACAGTGCCATCGACGATTTCAAGAACGTTATCATACATGGGTAAAAAAAGTCATTACCCATATCGTAATGGCAAGTATGAAATTCATATAAATTGTTAGAATTGAGTCTTATCTAGCGACTAATTTTTACATGGTTTCCTAGCATAGTTGTAATAAAACTTACAGTATATCTATCTAGGTTTTGATAAGGAGCTGGGAAGGTTGACTTTGCTTTTTACTTTCTTCTATAAAGTACAGTGGAAGTCAATATACGGGATCTATCTAGGTTTTGATAAGGAGCTGGGAAGGTTGACTTTGCTTTTTACTTTCTTCTATAAAGTACAGTGGAAGTCAATATACGGGTGCATTTTTATGTCATTTAAATTGCTTGCATTTATCTGGTCAATAAAATGCGGAACCCAATCTGATTTATCATCGTGAACTACTGGAATTTCTAGTTTTTTTTTCTGGTCTTCGTTAGACAGTTAGATTGTTGGTGGAAGATTTAGATACTAAAGTAAAGTGTATATCTGTCAAAGCACAAGTGTACCGTGTGCTAGCAAATGTAAATCCGTCAAAGTCTGTACTTAAAAAGAGTCTTGGATTAATTTCATTGTAGGTAGGTAGGGGTAGCTTTGTTACGAGTATATTTATAAGTTAAAACCACCCTAATATTGTCTACGATTTTTTCCTTGGGAAATTATTTCTCATTTTAATAAATAGAAAATGGACTACGGGTAACAAAACGACCTGGTAAGCAGACTCAGGCTAAATACACCTGAAGTAGAATTTTCTTTCGTCTAAATATTGAGAAAGTGGTACGTAAAAAGAGTCTTGGATTAATTTCATTGTAGGTAGGTAGGCGTAGCTTTGTTACGAGTATATTTATAAGTTAAAACCACCCTAATATTGTCTACGATTTGTTCCTTGGGAAATTATTTCTCATTTTAATAAATAGAAAATCGACTACGGGTAACAAAACGACCTGGTAAGCAGACTCAGGCTAAATACACCTGAAGTAGAATTTTCTTTCGTCTAAATATTGAGAAAGTGTCAAATACCTGTGGTTATACTTTGTTGCATGTATAGCGAGTTGACTCGTCATGTTTTATACCAAGAAGTACTCGTACACCTGGGCACTACAAGTATTTTAACATGAGGAATAGTCACGTGCTTCTGTGTCCAATATTTTTCACTTTTCATATTAAAGAGATACCTGGGCACTACAAGTATTTTAACATGAGGAATAGTCACGTGCTTCTGTGTCCAATATTTTTCACTTTTCATATTAAAGAGATTAAAAAATTAATTAAGAATTAACTCAAGTGTATAATTGTATTTTCCTCGTTTGTTTCAGCATGATAGAAGAATACAAATCAGATTTCATTCATCAGAACACATTGGACTCTTCTCAGCATCACTCGGCTGGAAATTACATCTGTAATAGCGTTTCTCCCTCCAACTCTCCCACGTTATACAGCCAGTACTACACTAGGTCTTACTATAACAATGCTAATGATCTCCTTCCTATATCTCAAACCCTATCTGGTGTATTGGGGCATCAGTCTCTCCATCAGAGATTGCCCCGCGATAATATGAGTTCCTGGATGTCGAATAGTCCCATCAATTCCGTTATCCTGGGAGACAGCGCTTCTAGTAGACATTTAACATCTTATCATTCGCCACATCTAACAAATGACACAACTATTAGTAAAATGAGCGCACACCAGCAACAGAAGACAGCCAAAGAACAGCGGATACGAAGACCTATGAACGCTTTCATGGTGTGGGCAAAAGTTGAGAGGAAGAAGTTGGCAGATGAGAACCCGGATCTTCACAACGCTGATCTTAGCAAGATGCTAGGTAAGTTCTTATCACCCATCATTACTACCATTATCTATTATAGTTAGAATTCTACTTACTTGTGCACCTACTTACTAGAACACAAAGTTACGCCAAGTCAGGATCTCAGACAGGATGGAATCCTCTATGACTATTACCATATTATCTATTATAGCTAGAATACTACTTACTTGTGCACCTACTTACTAGAACACAAAGTTACGCCAAGTCAGGATCTCAGACAGGATGGAATCCTCTATGACTATTACCAAGCGGTATTGTTCTTTTACTCTTGTTCTTCCCGTTACAAATAAGTTCGTAAAATTGACGTGTTGGTGTTCAGGATTAAGTTTAGTACCTTCGGTGATGTCAAATTATCTATTCATATTTTAACTTGGCCGGACAGAGTTCTACCACATTTGCTCATTTGATCTTTGCTAGTTGCTACTGCAGGGATGGCTTGAATGGTAACCTAAGAAATCTTATAGTGAGTGAAACCAAAGGTAATCCCTCTGTTCCAAGATTCTGTAAGTGTATTCAAGATAGTTAAGGGACAGAGTTCTACCACATTTGCTCATTTGATCTTTGCTAGTTGCTACTGCAGGGATGGCTCGAATGGTAACCTAAGAAATCTTATAGTGAGTGAAACCAAAGGTAATCCCTCTGTTCCAAGATTCTGTAAGTGTATTCAAGATAGTTAACTATTTCCATGACCTCTATGGAAATTCTACCACTGCAGTTATACATATGTGTAAGTACTCATAGTATTCTAATTGTGAAGTATTTCCTGATAAAGTAAAAGTCAATTATTTAATTGACCGGACAGGTGATGTCAATTATTTTACCATTTTGGCTAATTGTCTTATCAATTTAAAATATTCCCCACAAGGTGAGCCTAAGCAGTCTAGACTAACCATCCCTGTGATACGGATTCGTTATCGGTTTAAATTTTACTCTGAAAGACATCATGGTCATATCATAAAATTATTTTATCTCTTGTGACGTTGCTACTGAATAATCAAGACAGTATCTCCCGCAATAGACTTTACTCATTTGTCTTGTTTTTAGGGTGTGCTTACTGAATTTTTATTACGGTAATAAATTACGACTACTTACTACTAGTATAGATATTACTACCGAATAGGTACTATACTAATATTGGTTTCAATTATGGGCACTATACCTCTCGATTTTTTCCAATCACTCCATCCATCTTTGTGGACTACCCGTATTCGTGTTTCCTTGTGCTTCTAACTTATACATATACTATTCCTTCTAACTTGTACTGTTTCATTTCCTACTTCTAATAATCTAATTAGTACAGGGTGATCCAGAGTTACCTGACGAATTTGTTTTGCCCATTACTTTGTTATAACTTGTCGTAGCTTCTTGAAATTAAAACTAGGTATTGTGTCCAGAACTAAATAAGGTTTTGTTACAATGTAGTCGTAGACCCCGCAATATCGAGCTATCGCTGTGGTGACATTTTCTTAAAAGTAGTAAATTTTTGACTAATGCTCAGAGGAAGTTTCGCACCCATTTTGATTTTCCACCTTTCTCAACCGATCTTATCTCGTGCGACCTTTTTTTTATGGAAATATGTTAAAAACAAGGTCTGTATTTATAAAACGAGGATTCTGGATGAGTTAATGGGTGCTTTTCATCGAGAAATTCACGCTATAATCCAGGAAATGCTAGAGACAGTATGTCGAATTTCGCCCCAGATTGAGCGTTTTTCAAAATGAGGGCGATTTTTCGGCTAGCGTTGTCTTCCACACCTGATCACCATTACAAACAAAATGCCCAAAAGAGTAAACTTTATTTTGTTATATTTCAATTAAAATAAATATCACTCTTTTATTTATCTTGAAAATTGAACGTGTAGCATCATTTTAAAAACCGTCAGGTAACGCTGGGTCACCCTGTACTTCTGTTATGCCTATTCTATGACATGTTAGACAAATGAGTAAAATTTACTGTGGGCTAATATAAAATCAAGTTGCTCCGGTCTCTGCTCCCTATAGAATTTTATACGAACAATTCCAAACCAAGTAGATTTAAAGTTCGGTTGATGCAACCTGTCACTTTTTGAGTCTCATCACTTATAAGACGTTTTGATGACATCAGTTTAGTTTATTCATAGTAAGATTAGGTTTGATTTGGTCGAAATTTTAAAGGGCATTATCGAGCACGGAAAACTACATGCTTAGAAAACGATTTGGCTTGATGGTTTCAATTTAAAACAAACAGTTCCTTCTTTCAATTTTATCTACGGTCATTGGGATAGTCTTATACCAATATCTATTAATACTCTGATTTTCTAATGGAAAAACCAGAAGGTTTAAATTAACTACAAGATAGACACAAGTCTCATCATGTCATACAGATTTGTTATAGTATTCATTGATACCAGCTACATATCTGTCATCCCCTTATAACACGTCACTCTGTTCACCTGGTATAAAATGGCACCTGTGACATCAAAATTGAGACAGTTGGGCTTCCTCGCTATCCTTCCACATCACTTTATCGAATCTTCCCATTTGGTTTGGGGAATGTCCTCTTGATTTCTTTCTCTCAGATTCCATTCCGTAAACTTTTTGTCAATCTTTCATATAAGAATGGCTGCCTTATAGGTATCGATCCCCCTTTCGGAAATGGATTCCGATCTCCAGCTAGATCACTGAAATGGTCATCAGACCACCATTCCGTAAACTTTTTGTCAATCTTTCATATTATAAGAATGGCTGCCTTATAGGTATCGATCCCCCTTTCGGAAATGGATTCCGATCTCCAGCTAGATCACTGAAATGGTCATCAGACCAGAGGGGTTAATCGAATCTTCTCCACGACCCATAACTTCTCTTGAACTAGGTACGAATCTATGATTGTTTCTGCCAAGATTTCCTCTCATAATCTAATGATCTGTGACACATTTCTATCATAATACATAGTACCTCCTCCACGACCCATAACTTCTCTTCAACTAGGTACGAATCTATGATTGTTTCTGCCAAGATTTCCTCTCATAATCTAATGATCTGTGACACATTTCTATCATAATACATAGTATATTATTATGCTATTACGAGAATCATAAGAAATTTTCTCGCCTACCGCTCCGGTCTGCATGAAACTTAAAAGCTCGAATCTTCCTCGGTGTGGCTAATTTATTCACATTGTGCCTTTCCCTATTCAATGTCATTGAAGTATTGTTGAGAGATAAGCTCCGCATGGAATGTTACATAATGAAAACGAATTGTTACAGCCAATACAGAACTGCAGGAAGATGAACGAAGATCACTAAAATGGGTACCTCGTTGGTTGGCGTTGATATTTGGTGCGTTGGCATCTCCACTAATAGGTATCCTTAACGCGGCCTTATCTCGAGAGGAGATGACACGAATTCTTGAACGTTTCATCTTACCTATAGATGAAATGGAAAATAAAGTGGCTCTCCTGCAACCAATAAAGCTGAGAAGACTAACAGAAAAGTCTCAAGTTAGACAAAAAAATGACGAATCTCATCGTTAGCATATATATCCCGTAACAGCATTCCGAAGATTCTTTGATCTATGATCTTGTGGACAGCTTATTTCAATTTTAGACTATTTCAAATTTGATATGGTACTCGTGACTATCATTTAACGTGTGAAGCATATGCTACACTAATATTTTATTGTAAGAATTTTAAATCAGACAGACCATTATTATTGGTGTGAAGGGAAAGAAATCTTTCTATTGACAGATGGAAAGATTAAACTGATATGAACCTTTCACCTCAGCAAAATATTTATCTTCTCTTAAGATATTATTTCAATTATCTCATACTAGCAGTTGGCTGAGTTGGTCCTTTGTTACAAATTCAGACTTATTGGAAATGGATTTGCGGGCATCGAACTCAAGACATCCCGATGGAATCCTTAGGGTACCGTGATTTTAGATAGGATCATTTTCACTCTCATTTTTGGTTCCCCATTATTATTATTATTTATTTTTATTATCATACTTTTTAAAGAAAGTATCAATTTTCATTTTATTCCTTCTATTTTTACTTTTTTAATCAATTATTTTTATTATCATACTTTTTAAAGAAAGTATCAATTTTCATTTTATTCCTTCTATTTTTACTTTTTTAATCAATTTTTCGCTGAATCTTCAAATCTTCAAACCTTGGTTATCCAGGAATCTCACGATATTTCTTGATCCCGTATTAATTTGCGTCTAGGTTTAACGTCCATGGTTTGCATTACAAATAAACCGAAAGGAATACGTAGGTTGATATGCAGAAGATGTGAGAAATATGGGGTGGATTGGTGGATCTTCATAGATTACAAGGATAAACGAAAACATCACAAAAAAAAAAAAAATAATAATAATAATAATAATAATAAAATAAAATCTTCGTAACCAAATTGCACTTTCTTAATTTCAAAATTATAGGGAAATATTACCTATTTGAAAAATCAAAGTTGAAATAAGTTTGCCATTTTTGCAATCATGATTAACTTTTTAATCATGATCTTCTCGGTCCTCCTATTCTAATTCTGATGATCCACCCTGGTCGAAGAATATATGGACACATGCAGTAATTTGCGATTTGTTTCACATAGTATAATCATCTCTATAATTTGTTTGCATTCAGAATACAAACATACTGATCAGTTTTTAGGAATAGTGTTCGATTTTCCATACATGCTTACTTGCTTACCAATAATAAGTCGGTAAGTCTATCAAAGACTTTTATCATAACTACCTTGCAGTTTAGTGTCAAGATTTTTCCCCATCATCTCTATAATTTGTTTGCATTCAGAATACAAACATACTGATCAGTTTTTAGGAATAGTGTTCGATTTTCCATACATGCTTACTTGCTTACCAATAATAAGTCGGTAAGTCTATCAAAGACTTTTATCATAACTACCTTGCAGTTTAGTGTCAAGTTTTATAGATTTTTCCCCCTGGGTCAGAAAATGATACCTACTTACTATACGTAGATAGCTGGAAAATTGGAAAAATATTAAATTTTGTATGCGAATTTTAAAGAATTTGAGTTGAAATTTTGTATGCTAATTTTGAAGAATTTAAGGTTCAAGGATTAGCAGGAAATGCAGGATTATTATTTTGCCCTTCCTGTCAATTTTTATTTCTCGTGAACCATTTTACCTTTTAAAAATTTTTCCCCCTGGGTCAGAAAATGATACTATACGTAGATATAGCTGGAAAATTGGAAAAATATTAAATTTTGTATGCGAATTTTGAAGAATTTGAGTTGAAATTTTGTATGCTAATTTTGAAGAATTTGAGGTTCAAGGATTAGCAGGAAATGCAGGATTATTATTTTGCCCTTCCTGTCAATTTTTATTTCTCGTGAACCATTTTACCTTTTAAAATAGGAGATAATTTCTCGGATCATACGAGTCTTTGACAAACCCCTGAGTGTAGGTAAATGAACACAGGCTGGAATCACATTTGGTAGATCAACCACTACTATGGAAAAATCCGGTCAAAATGCACAGATGATTTTTGATTGAATGCCATTCCACCGATATTGACAGTCCGCGTTACTGAAGAGATCCCAGAGAGCAACACCATTTTCATTTTGATGTGAGGGATAACACAGAATTAAAACGCAAAGATAGGCAGAAACTCTCCGCAAACTTCTAGGGAGATAATTTCTCGGATCATACGAGTCTTTGACAAACCCCTGAGTGTTGGTAAATGAATACAGGCTGGATTCACAATTGGTAGATCAACCACTACTATAGAAAAATCCGGTCAAAATTTTGATTGAATGCCATTCCACCGATATTGACAGTCCGCATTACTGAAGAGATCGCAGAGAGCAACACCATTTTCATTTTGATGTGAGGGATAACACAGAATTAAAACGCAAAGATAGGCAGAAACTCTCCGCAAACTTCTAGCCTTTTAAAAAGGTAAAATAATCGTTTGACTTGTGAAATGTGTACCGATTTCTTGTATATTGAAGTAGCTTCTGACCAGTGGGGGCTAATGGAAGAATAACTTTTCAATATTGAGTTAAATACGAGTAGAAACCTGGGTTATATTCTCGGATAAGACTGAACATTTCTGTCTCAAATGGAACCTCCCTAAAAAAAGAGGGAAATAGCTGATAAAATGACAACTGCATAACAACATGTTGACCATTTACATGTTATTTTTCTGTAGTAAAGCAGGGATCAGACTAGACATTTCTGTGTCTCAAATGGGACCTCCCTAAAAAAAAGGGAAATAGCTGATAAAATGACAACTGCATAACAACATGTTGACCATTTACATGTTATTTTTCTGTAGTAAAGCAGGGATCAGACTAAATTTCAATCATTTATTTTTCCTTTCTTCTGATGCCAATTTCTTACTTGCTATTCCCTGTTCTTGCCCATTCTTTTCCCTAATTTTCCAGCTATGCATTGTAACAATATCTCTAGAGACTCTAGACTCTAGACCTAGACATTTAATCTTTTGCTCCCTTTTTA
Source organism: Diaphorina citri (assembly GCF_000475195.1). Classification (NCBI taxonomy): domain Eukaryota; kingdom Metazoa; phylum Arthropoda; class Insecta; order Hemiptera; family Psyllidae; genus Diaphorina; species Diaphorina citri. The sequence continues at coordinate 172,604 of NW_007377470.1, forward strand.
CTTTCCTTATCCTATAGGAAGGAAAGTATTACTTTCCTTATCCTATGCTAGACATTTAATCTTTTGCTCCCTTTTTACTTTCCTTATCCTATAGGAAGGAAAGTATTACTTTCCTTATCCTATGATAAGGAAATTAATGTAATCGACTGAAAATGTTCAACATCAGGGATGTATTTAACCCCTGGTAATGCTCCACATTTTCTGGTGCCACCACTGGGTTCAAGCTCGGTAGGTATGGCAAGACAGATACATTTTGAAAACATTCATAGATGTCATCGCAGCTAATGCATAGAGTTGACAAGTAAATTATCCTATGATAAGGAAATTAATGTAATCGACTGAAAATGTTCAACATCAGGGATGTATTTAACCCCTGGTAATGCTCCCCCTTTTCTGGTGCCACCACTGAATTCAAGCTCGGTAGGTATGGCAAGACAGATACATTTTGAAAACATTCATAGATGTCATCGCAGCTAATGCATAGAGTTGACAAGTAAATAATTTATAATGTAGAACTAAAAGAATAAGATTTTTCTACTCTAGGATAATTTGAATTACAAATTATTATACTGTTAGTAGCAGAGTACGAGTATGTATATCAATAGGCCTGTACGAATGGCGAATGGCGAGCTACAGAATATTATTCATATTTTATCGAACAACCGTGAAACCAAATGTCGTTTGTTTATGTTCAACAGGGTCGGCGAATGCGCCATATGTCAAAAGACTGGAAATATTCTTGGCCAATAGAATCTAGTGGTTAATAGGCTACATAGAACTCATAGCCTAACCAGCTTCTGTAGCTCAGAGCATGGTACACTAGTTTTACAAGCTGGAGGTCACGGCTTTTATTCCCGATAGAATTCTGAAATTTTCGGGTCTGGCCCATGTTTCATAAAAAAAGGTCAAAATTTGCAATTTGAATTTTGTATTTCTCAAAAATTACAAAATTACTTAGAATTCTAATTGCTCTGAACACCGAAATTTGGATTATAATCTTTGTTGTTTTTTTTTTTTTTGTTTTTTCTTTCCATTTAAACAACAAACAATACACAAAAAGTCTGTTTACTCTAGGCGTCTAATACTGTTCAAGTGTATCAGTGATCTGATAAAGTAAAACGTAAACGTCGTAAACGCAGTAGCATTTGACTTACCTTTTGTGTTGAAGTTGTAGCCATGTTTTTTGACCGCGCCTAATATTTCATGTAATTCATGACCAAGAGACCAAGCTAGAATAAATAAAATACCTATAGGAGTCAGAAGTAGTTCTGTTTTCTGAGATCTCTTGTTCAATGTTTAAACCATTATGTTTTTCACTGCTTTATATACATTGACCTCAGTGTTTAGAATTCTAATTGCTCTGAACACCGAAATTTGGATTATAATCTTTGTTTTTTCTTTCCATTTAAACAACAAACAATACACAAAAAGTCTGTTTACTCTAGGCGTCTAATACTGTTCAAGTGTATCAGTGATCTGATAAAGTAAAACGTAAACGCAGTAGCATTTGACTTACCTTTTGTGTTGAAGTTGTAGCCATGTTTTTTGACCGCGCCTAATATTTCATGTAATTCATGAACTCTTACACTAAATACTTACCACCTACGTAAACGAAACTGAGCTCCAGTTTTCGAAATCCATTATTCAGCGGCTTTGGACGACACATATGGCATGAAATTGGAATGCCCTGATATTTTTGGCATGCTTGGTTTATCTGTCGGAAATTTTAGAGATCTGAAAAAAGATATAACCCATTTCTCAAGATGTTAGTCACTTAGGAATACACTCACCGGGTATTTCCTCCAATAAGGAGATACCTACCTTGGAATAATTTGAAGATATTACAAAATCTATCAGTAGGAAAAGTAGAAAATATTTCCATGTTCAGAGGGCTTGTCAAATAGAGTCGATTGGTCAAAAACTGTGGAGTCGAGCAGATCATTATTTTCCAACATTCTGAGTGCCAGTCATCTCAAAAATGTTCTTACGTGAGGTTCTAAATGATCTAAACACATTTTTCATTATAATAATTAAGAATTAAGTTGTAAGTATGGACTTACCAGGGCGAGTGGGTAAGTCAAAGGTGAGAGTCATTATAGAAATGTGGAATAGACGGTTTTTTTAAACTCTTTCTCTTCAAGACACCTACTTTAACTTTAATAGACATGTTCATGGGCCTTTATAGTATTTGCTGGACAGGCCTCGGATTTTCTGGTATTCAATTCTGTTTAAATATTATGTTATGTTTGTAGTCTAGATTTCTTCATTGGAAAATGGGTACCTCGTTGGTATGTTAAAAAACGAAATTCAATGATGTCAAATTTAGAAACTATTAACAAGCTGGGCCCGTCCTTCAGGGAATTTTTTAGCTCGTAGTTTATTCGATCGTGGTTAAAGAAAATCATAAAAGGTTAGGTCTAAAACGCTACTGGGAACTGCAGTCCCCTGTTATTCAGCACTACCGGGACTTCATCAATTCTAATTAATGTCTCTCTGGCAGACCAATGAATGAACTCTGGACCCTGATTTGACTTATGTACAAAATCTTTCTCACCTCTCTGACAATATGATAATTTCTTCTTAGCGGAAGTCTCCTGCGGACTTTCTTAATTATTTGTAATGATGACTATGAGATATGGGTACGCTGGCAGACTCTCTGTTGCTGGCGTAGCACGTGCCCTAAACTCCTAAACTTGGCAACTTGGCATACAGTTTGATCTTGAGATTGCTTTTTTTACTCCTTGTTCAAGTTGTACAGCATCAGTTGATGTTTGTTTTGATATTCTTTATAATACTCTGCCTGTGTTTTGTGTCCATTTCCATTATACTCTACGAATAAACTATGGGCTAAAAAATTCCCTGAGGGACGGGCCCAGCTTGTTAATATTTTCTAAATTTGACATCATTGAATTTCGTTTTTTAACACAACCAAAGACTGTTGGACCCGGTTTTAAGATGTATGTGTACCGGAGTTTGAATCCACTCTCTATAAAAACTCTGCAGTTATGATGTTACATGTATTTAAGATCCCGAGCAAGCAAAATAAACAAGATGAAATGTGTCTTGAGATAAAATGTGATAACAAGATTATCAGACCTGATACGCACCCAGGTAGCTCTCTCATAATTTCTTAAAAGACTATTGGGTAGTTCCTTTTGGGAAAAGAGAGGTTTCAACCTCAGCACGCTTGTAATGTAAACTGGATCGGTGGCGTAGTGGTCAAGGCGCTCGCCTGGTAACTAGGAGAACGCGGGTTCAGTGCCAGCCGATGCATGGAACTGTATCCTCATTAGATCATGACTAGAGGATTCCTCATTAGAGGATTCGAATACATAGTAATAGAGCTGTAAGGGTTAGGGAAAAAATGATGCTCAGGTGTTAACCTCGCCTAAAAGTTACCTTCCACTTACGAGTCTGTAAATGGAAATCGAGGGACGCAAACATCATTGAGTTCATAATTATGATCAAGAGGCTGAACCTGAAAAGCCTAAATAAAGCACTATGATGCCGCGAACACCACTAACATTTTCTTATTGTCCTTGCTGATATTCTAGTGGGTAAATGACTGAAACATAAATAGTTGGTATAAGTTACCTTCCACTTACGAGTCTGTAAATGGAAATCAAGAGACCCACCAAACATCATTGAGTTCATAATTATGATCAAGAGGCTGAACCTGAAAAGCCTAAATGAAGCACTATGATGCCGCGAACACCACTAACATTTTCTTATTGTCCTTGCTGATATTCTAGTGGGTAAATGACTGAAACATAAATAGTTAATATTATCAAGCCAGTGTTAACTCTTTATAGCGTCCTATCTAAAATCAACATGTAATCGGTTTGGATGAAAGTGCAAGACTTCAGACCACCCTACTCTTTGATATCAGTAATACAAGATAGGTTCTTTGGTATAAACCAAGAACACCTTCATAGTTGGTCAATATAAATTACTAAAGCGTTCTAATTGTTATAATTAGTGAGAGCGATATTAAAACTAATCTACTAAAGTTAATAATTATTTTAGTTATCCCTTATCTCTTAAACATACCAGTACATGGAAAGAGCATTTATTACTTACAAATTTATCTCAAAGTAACTAGAAGTTTGCGGAGAGTTTCTGCCTATCTTTGCGTTTTAATTCTGTGTTATCCCTCACATCAAAATGAAAATGGTGTTGCTCTCTGGGATCTCTTCAACCTCAGTGTAGTGGTTAGCGCGGTAGACTTCGGACCTGGAGTTTGTTGGTTTGAGTCCAAGAACCGAGGAGACATTTGAGACAAGTCTTTGCTTTACACGTTAAATTGAAATTATTCTAGTTTTAATTTGATAAATAATAAGTACGTAATGTAAATTTCAATCCGGATTTTGTAGACCTCAGTGTAGTGGTTAGCGCGGTAGACTTCGGACCTGGAGTTTGGTGGTTTGAGTCCAAGAACCGAGGAGACATTTGAGACAAGCCTTTGCTTTACACGTTAAATTGAAATTATTCTAGTTTTAATTTGATAAATAATAAGTACGTAATGTAAATTTCAATCCGGATTTTGTAATGGCTAATTTTATGACTCCATTTATGTACGTACGTGGAGTTGGCTCCGCGTTCTCTTAGTTACCAGGCGAGCGTCTTGACCACTACGCCACCGACCCAGTTTACATTACAAGCGTGCTGAGATTGAAACCTCTCTTTTCCCAAAAGGAACTACTCAATAGTCTTTTAAGAAATTATGAGAGAGCTACCTGGGTGCGAATCAGGTCTGATAATCTTGTTATCACATTTTATCTCAAGACACATTTCATCTTGTTTATTTTGCTTGCTCGGGATCTTAAATACATGTAACATCATAACTGCAGAGTTTTTATAGAGAGTGGATTCAAACTCCGGTACACATACATCTTAAAACCGGGTCCAACAGTCTTTGGTTATGTTAAAAAACGAAATTCAATGATGTCAAATTTAGAAAATATTAACAAGCTGGGCCCGTCCCTCAGGGAATTTTTTAGCCCATAGTTTATTCGATCGTGGTTAAAGAAAATCATAAAAGGTTAGGTCTAAAACGCTACTGGGAACTGCAGTCCCCTGTTATTCAGCACTACCGGGACTTCATCAATTCTAATTAATGTCTCTCTGGCAGACCAATGAATGAACTCTGGACCCTGATTTGACTTATGTACAAAATCTTTCTCACCTCTCTGACAATATGATAATTTCTTCTTAGCGGAAGTCTCCTGCGGACTTTCTTAATTATTTGTAATGATGACTATGAGATATGGGTACGCTGGCAGACTCTCTGTTGCTGGCGTAGCACGTGCCCTAAACTCCTAAACTTGGCAACTTGGCATACAGTTTGATCTTGAGATTGCTTTTTTTACTCCTTGTTCAAGTTGTACAGCATCAGTTGATGTTTGTTTTGATATTCTTTATAATACTCTGCCTGTGTTTTGTGTCCATTTCCATTATACTCTACTAAAATATAAAATCAAGTTGCTCCGGTCTCTGCTCCCTATAGAATTTTATACGAACAATTCCAAACCAAGTAGTTTTGAAGTTCGGTTGATGCAACCTGTCACTTTTTGAGTCTCATCACTTATAAGACGTTTTGATGACATCAGTTTAGTTTATTCATAGTAAGATTAGGTTTGATTTGGTCGAAATTTTAAAGGGCATTATCGAGCACGGAAAACTACATGCTTAGAAAACGATTTGGCTTGATGGTTTCAATTTAAAACAAACAGTTCCTTCTTTCAATTTTATCTACGGTCATTGGGATAGTCTTATACCAATATCTATTAATACTCTGATTTTCTAATGGAAAAACCAGAAGGTTTAAATTAACTACAAGATAGACACAAGTCTCATCATGTCATACAGATTTGTTATAGTATTCATTGATACCAGCTACATATTATAGGTAGTTGTCAGCCTCTAATTCGACGTTTTTCGTCACCCTCTCAGCCCAACCAGTCAATCTCTAAAATACTTGGAATAATCAATGCTCTTTGATATCTTCGAAGACTATTACCTCGTATGTTCAGCAAGTAGAAAAATGTCCGCAGATAAATGTCTTTTCTATTTTAGACGAACATCTAAAATCCAAAGTTTTGTCCACACCCACATGTTCATACTTTATAGTTATAGGTATAAAATAAACCATACTCTGATGAGCGTGGGTTGCCATAGTGACAATAAGAAGCTACTGTATTTTTTTCTATCATGGTATGATTATTATTTTTATTATTGTTACATTAGGTGTGGGGTATTTTATTTTGCTGTCTAAGACATCGGAGACAATCGATAAATTTGTGCAACAATATTTTCCTAGTAGCGAGAAATATCTGGTCAGCTTATTATCCATGTTCATTAGAAGTAGATTTTCTGGTATTCAATTCTGTTTAAATATTATGTTATGTTTGTAGTCTAGATTTCTTCATTGGAAAATGGGTACCTCGTTGGTGAAGGAATCTATTTATATACCTATGTACATTGTGCTTGTTTTTATTATGTACTAAAAATTACATTACAAATTACAGCGGTCTCCCCTCTCTCTCCTTTGGAATTGCAGGGAGTTTACGTTCTAATTCTGTAGGAATTCAATGCTCAACTTTCGAGTGCTAGGAGTATACCTACCTATATGCAAATAATAAGTAGGAGAGTAGGTTGTTTAGTGCGAATACACAGAATATCGTGTAAAACATGAAACATGACCAAGCTCAATCTCAGCCTCAAGTTTTACAATTTCAAGCTAACCTTTTAACTTCAAATCCGAAGATCACCATCGGTCATATTGCTAAATTCAAATTCACCGAACCAGCAATAAAATCCATCTACATATTACACAGTGATCTTCGTTCATCTTCCTGCAGTTCTGTATTGGCTGTAACAATTCGTTTTCATTATGTAACATTCCATGCGGAGCTTATCTCTCTTCTGGGAAAAAGAAATAAAACTGAAAACTGTCGTCCGTTTTACAAGCACTGGTTTCAAAAGAAATCCGATTGCTCAGAGCAGAGAGAAAAAGAAATAAAACTGAAAACTGTCGTCCGTTTTACAAGCACTGGTTTCAAAAGAAATCCGATTGCTCAGAGCAGAGAGCTACATAAAAATAGCGAAGTAAGCTGGATTCTTATCTTTAGATCGTGAAGTAAAAGATAACGATTCTAATAATATCAATAAAACTTGTCCTCTTGAGACGATATAAATGAAAAGAACAGTAAGTATCTTCAGGCCTCTAAGAATTGTAATAATACATAATTATTGCAATGTGAAGGGGGGAAAAAATCATCCGACCAACTCTCAAGCAGTTTATCAAAGAGACAAGAAATCTAACAGTACTGGGTATCTTTGACGGCAGAGATTGCCTTCAGCAATGATCACGCCTTTTGCAACTTTTTGTATTAAATTTTAGTACACCTATACAATGTCAATATTAGTCTTTTGAATTTTACAAGTTTCTTTGAGTTCCCGATGTAATAGTTTTAGATAGATGAACTGGATTGAATTGAAGAACTTTAAAATCCCTTATCAAGGATTTACTCAAGCGTGACTGAAAACTAGAGATTCCCACCTGTCAGCCAAAAGTTTCTGATAGGCATCTGCCTTGCTGATTAGTCCCTCAATTTCATCGGGACATTCTGAAGAATAATTAGAGCGAACTAAATTCCCATCTCATTTCATTAATCTTGTACCCGTGCTCTGCTACGTGCTATTGCTAGTTTAATGAGAATCTCTGTCATTTGTGAATCCCGAGTAGAAATATGATGGACTTATCATCTTTTATATCGAGCGGAAGAGAACACAATAATGATAAATAATTGTCACAACACAAAGACAACTGAAAGGAACAGACTTGTGCTTATTGCATTAAACGCTTTCTGTGGGCTGGCAAGGAGTGCGACCTATATAGGACAAAGATTACTCTTCACAGACTTGAAAGAAGAACAGCTTACAGTGTTAACAACTTTGATAATTAGTTGTTTTATCATTGTAAAATAGTAATCATTCATTAGTGGGAAGTTGGTGTTTTTAATATTGTAGGAGTTATGGTTAGAAATTATTATCAGAGCGTAGGTTGAAGTTCTAGCAAACATTGAAAGATTGAAACCGGGTGGTAAAATTAATTGTGAACTTTTCTGGTACTTGAGCTCGCATGGACTCATTATGTAGGTACCTACGCCTAGCCTAGACCGACAGAATACTGTCAGAGGCAACTCTCGGTCTCTTAGATTCTGAAGGAATCTATTTATCTACCTATGTACAATGTACATTGTGCTTGATGTTTTTATTATGTACTAAAAATTACATTACAAATTACAGCGGTCTCCCCTCTCTCCTATGGAATTGCAGGGAGTTTACGTTCTAATTCTGTAGGAATTCAATGCTCAACTTTCGAGTGCTAGGAGTATACCTACCTATATGCAAATTTCTCGGTCTCTTACACTCGTATTTATGAACAAGAACGTTCTTAGATCAGTCTCAAGTCAAAATTGACCAATCAAATGCCTTGAGACTATGCTTAGCACGAACTTAAGAGCCTCTAACAATTTATATGAATTTCATACTTGCCATTACGATATGGGTAATGACTTTTTTTACCCATGTATGATAACGTTCTTGAAATTGTCGATGGCACTGTATGTCTTGACAATCAAAACGAAAGCACTTTATCAATTGATAAATTTCTGAACTAATTAATCAAGGTAAACATCGATAAGTAGGTAAATAATTAGATTTCTTTGTATGTATATACTTAAAAGTCATTGATGATACCTTCAACCAACATTGGTTCAGTTGTAAGGGTGTAGAAAGTGATAAATATAGAACACTATGTTTCGAAGTTAGAAATGACAAGATTTGTATTTGTGGGTGTTGGATTTAACGCTCTTTTTATTATTTCATCGAATATTGGATTGAACTTGTAAAGGTAATTTTCAGTCCTGTTCTAGAATTTCAATTGTGTTGAACACGAAAAGGATTGTCAGAAATGTCGTCCCTCAATTGATCAATATGTACACTTTGCTAAATCCACTGCATTAACCACTACACTAATGAGGTTGGTTAGTGGAGTCAAAGGCTAGTCAATGTTTTTATCAGTATCCTAGAACGTACTCACTATACGGCCCTGTTAAACATGTTTTTCTCCTGTTGCCAATTTCCAGCCTCTCAATCATAGAAGTGTAAGTGTTTTCCAGTTCAGAAATTGAAGTCTCTATCGTTCTGATGAAGATGAGAGATGTGACAACGCCTACTTTATGTTATTAAGGATAGAAATCATTATACCCAAGATATCTAAGATGACTAACATTTTATATGAGTTATGAGTTTTAATACACACAACATGCCCAATATAATCCACATTACATACAGTACATTGGTTTGAGATCTGTACAGGGTACGGTGGGATGTATACTCGTACGTAGACTAGGGGTTTCTAGTGTGTGTGGGATTGGAGTATTAGATAGTTCTATTCTACAAGCTGGAAACTCTTTGATTACATGCGTTGAGCATTATTTTCCAGTTTGTCCATTCTTCAATTACAACAACATCAATAAATACTACGATAAAGTTTAACGGTTTTTAAAATGATGCTACACGTTCAATTTTCAAGATAAATAAAAGAGTGATATTTATTTTAATTGAAAGATAACAAAATAAGGTTTACTTTTTTGGGCATTTTGTTTGTAATGGTGATCAGGTGTGGAAGCTAGCCGAAAAATCGCCCTCATTTTGAAAAACGCTCAATCTGGTGCGAAATTCGACATACTGTCTCTAGCATTTCCTGGATTATAGCGCGAATTTCTCGATGAAAAGCACCCGTTAACTCATCCAGGATCCTCGTTTTATAAATACAGACCTTGTTTTTAACATATTTCCATAAAAAAAGGTCGCACGAGCTAAGATCGGTTGAGAAAGGTGGAAAATCAAAATGGGTGCGAAACTTCCTCTGAGCATTAGCCAAAAATTTACTACTTTTAAGAAATGTCGCCACAGCGAAAGCTCGATATTGCGGGGTCTACGACTACATTGTAACGAAACCTCACTTAGTTATGAACACAATAGTTTTGTTTTCAAGAAGCTACGACAAGTTATAACAAAGTAATGGGCAAAACAAATTCGTCAGGTAACGCTGGGTCACCCTGTACTAATTAGATTATTAGAAGTAGGAAATGAAACAGTACAAGTTAGAAGGAATAGTATATGTATAAGTTAGAAGCACAAGGAAACACGAATACGAGTAGTCCACGAAGATGGGTGGAGTGATTGGAAAAAATCGAGAGGTATATAGTGCCCATAATTGAAACCAATATTAGTTAGTATAGTACCTAATCGGTAGTAATATCTACTAGTAGTAAGTAGTTGTAATTTATTACCGTAATAAAAATTCAGTAAGCACACCCTAAAAACAAGACAAATGAGTAAAGTCTATTGCGGGAGATACTGTCTTGATTATTCAGTAGCAACGTCACAAGAGATAAAATAATTTTATGATATGACCATGATGTCTTTCAGAGTAAAATTTAAACCGATAACGAATCCGTATCACAGGGATGGTTAGTCTAGACTGCTTAGGCTCACCTTGTGGGGAATATTTTAAATTGATAAGACAATTAGCCAAAATGGTAAAATAATTGACATCACCTGTCCGGTCAATTAAATAATTGACTTTTACTTTATCAGGAAATACTTCACAATTAGAATACTATGAGTACCTACACATATTATGTATATAACTGCAGTGGTAGAATTTCCATACAGGTCATGGAAATAGTTAACTATCTTGAATACACTTACAGAATCTTGGAACAGAGGGATTACCTTTGGTTTCACTCACTATAAGATTTATTGACTAATTTTTAGTGGGTAAAAAAAAAAATAAATAAATAAATAAAAAAATATATATACAAATTATTTTTTGATGGATAAATTAAGAGAGGAATAGGGGTGTCAAAATACAGACCTATAGGTACGATTATTTACTAGTATGTATAAGTAGCAAGAATACATTTTGAACTTACTCGTAGGTGACCACACTGCAGTGACATTTTGCAGTAATAACATCTGTGGACAGAAAAAATAATATTACACGCAGGATTTCCACGGAAACAATAAAAATGTAATTTTAATAGCTTTCTTTACGAAACCAGTAGAAAAAAGCTTGAAACAAGCTGCTCAGTTAAACATAGCTCAAATACCAACAAGTAGTCAAAGTACAAAGTACGATAGACTTGATAGACATTATAAACCGAGTGCCAGTCATCTCAAAAATGTTCTTACGTGAGGTTCTAAATGATCTAAACACATTTGTTATTATAATAATTAAGAATTAAGTTGTAAGTATGGACTTACCAGGGCGGGTGGGTAAGTCAAAGGTGAGAGTCATTATAGAAATGTGGAATAGACGGTTTTTTAAACTCTTTCTCTTCAAGACACCTACTTTAACTTTAATAGACATGTTCATGGGCCTTTATAGTATTTGCTGGACAGGCCTCGTGTTTTGCTGACTTTAAAAACTATAATTATGATTACCAGAAATCAACTGTTTCTTAGAATTATGAAACTTCACAACAAGGGCTTAGGCACAATTTTTATGTTGGAGTTTAGTACTTGGAATATAATTTGTGATTTTTTTCTCAAGTTATATAGGTAAGGTATACAAGTACAACCTATTAATTTGTGTGTGCGCACAAGTACTTGTTCCTCTTACACTAAATACTTACCACCTACGTAAACGAAACTGAGCTCCAGTTTTCGAAATCCATTATTCAGTGGCTTTGGACGACACATATGGTATGAAATTGGAATGTCCTGATATTTTTGGCATGCTTGGTTTATCTGTCGGAAATTCTAGAGATCTGAAAAAGATATAACCCATTTCTCAAGATGTTAGTCCCTTAGGAATACACTCACCGGGTATTTCCTCCAATAAGGAGATACCTACCTTGGAATAATTTTGAAGATATTACAAAATCTATCAGTAGGAAAAGTACAAAATATTTCCATGTTCAGAGGGCTTGTCAAATAGAGTCGATTGGTCAAAAACTGTGGAGTCGAGCAGATCATTATTTTCCAACATTCGGTACATAGTATATTATTATGCTATTACGAGAATCATAAGAAATTTTCTCGCCTACCGCTCCGGTCTGTATGAAACTTAAAAGCTCGAATCTTCCTCGGTGTGGCTAATTTATTCACATTGTGCCTTTCCCTATTCAATGTCATTGAAGTATTGTTGTTGCAGCCAATAAAGCTGAGAAGACTAACAGAAAAGTCTCAAGTTAGACAAAAAATTGACGAATCTCATCATTAGCATATCCTGTAACAGCATTCCGAAGATTCTTTGATCTATGATCTTGTGGACAGCTTATTTCAATTTTAGACTATTTCAAATTTGATATGGTACTCGACCTGTGTAATATGTAGATGGATTTTATTGCTGGTTCGGTGAATTTGAATTTAGCAATATGACCGATGGTGATCTTCGGATTTGAAGTTATCCAACATTCTCCAATATTCTGGATCAAAACAGCACAGAATTTCAAATCATAAAATGGATTGATGACACCACAGTTCTAGAGGAGGCCAGAGGTAGAAACCAGCTCAGGCATACTGGCAAACCAAATGGTATCCCATCCTTCGGTATAAGTAGCAGTCGTATAGCTTAGACAACTTTTATATAATATTATATTTATCGTAGCTGGCCTCAAAGACAACTAACTTGTTTACATTGAACGTCAAAAAAAAAAAAAAAAAAAAAAAAAAATAACATCTAAAATCCAAAGTTTTGTCCACACCCACATGTTCATACTTTATAGTTATAGGTATAAAATAAACCATACTCTGATGAGCGTGGGTTGCCATAGTGACAATAAGAAGCTACTGTATTTTTTTCTATCATGGGATGATTATTATTTTTATTATTGTTACATTAGGTGTGGGGTATTTTATTTTGCTGTCTAAGACATCGGAGACAATCGATAAATTTGTGCAACAATATTTTCCTAGTAGCGAGAAATATCTGGTCAGCTTATTATCCATGTTCATTAGAAGTAGATTTTCTGGTCTGATTTCCATAAATAACAAAACAACCAATCCGAGAGTTAAAAGTTATACTTGTACGGCGAGAGTATAGCTGAGGTAAAACATAGCGTGTGTGTAGCGTTCTAAAATCTTCTTGCACTACCTGGCGATTAGCATTCACTTACTAGCAGCAACTCAGGTAGGTTGAGCCGTAATTGCCGGCAAGCTACGTATTTTACCGACATTCAATCTTTTCAAAATAAATTTTAAAGAAAAAAATTCAAAGGAATTTTATTTATTAGACAAGTTGGACATAAATTCTCGTCACAAATGTCGTTCCCCGCTTAGTACACTACGCTAAATTTTATGACACGACTTGGACTCGAACCACCAACCTCCAGATCCAGAGTCCACCGTGCTAAACACTACACTACTGAGGTTGGTTCTTTTCAAAATAATATCGAATGTGAACCGTTTTATCCTATACAAATTGGCCAAATGATGGGTTGAATATAAGTAATTATTGATCGAATTTTGCGTTAAAAAAGCGGATTTTGGATACAATGTGGCGGATTTTCAAATAGGGAGTTTATTTCGAAAGTTGACCGTCTGAGGCCATAAGTCGATGGGACCGACGTTAGAAAAAGATTCAACAGCTATGAAGAGAGATGGGTTGAATATAAGTAATTATTGATCGAATTTTGAGTTAACAAAGCGGATTTTGGATACAATGTGGCGGATTTTTAAATAGGGAGTTTATTTCGAAAGTTGACCGTCTGAGGCCATAAGTCGATGGGACCGACGTTAGAAAAAGATTCAACAGCTATGAAGAGGTGTTGGTTGACATTTTATCGAATCGACTAAAGGAGAAAAGAAATCAAAATTTACTCGAAAATCTAAAAGTTTTATACAACTAAAGAAGAAGAAAAAGGAGAAAAGAGAAAGGAGAAAAAAATCGACATCGAAAAATCGAACAAGCTTACAGGGACCCTTTTTGCAAAGTCTTAGAATGTTTGTTACACTCTGTGTTCTCAGCTACATACCTATGTATACGTACACTCGTATATAAGCTACTGAAAGTATCTGTCTAAAATAGTACCTATGTATTTTTCTATGTATAAATAATATTTATTGTAATACACTTGCCTATGCAGTAGGTATACTGTGCATTCCTCACAAATGCCCAAGCCTAAAGATCTTTATACTATAGATACTCGAAGAACCCAATATATAGAATATATCTTACTAATACTAACTGATAATAGAAATAGAGCGTCCCTTTTTACCCAGTAGCAGTTTCTAGTCACAGTTTTTATTTTGCTTTTTTTATTGGAATGTTGGTTTCATTTTCAAACTTTTTATTCGGAAATCAACCAATGCCAAGGATGCCTTTACCCGTTCAAAGAGGATCGGCGTTCGTGGTCATTCTTGCTACATAAGTATCAGGCAGATCTTTTTTAAGGCTGACATTTGATTCTGGCACAAACATTTAACAAGTAGTTGCCCTTTCTGCCTTAAAAATCACTATTTGGTGAAGGATAGAGAAAAAGTCGATCAATCTACCTTATCCGTTAATTAATGCCAGAAATTAAATAGCATTTCAAGCCTGAGCTAAGGAGGTAATCCAAGTACCAAAAGTAGATAAAGCTAAAAGAGCAACTATATCCAAATCCCTTGAACAACTAACTTGGTATAATGTGTTTATATAGCGACTCAGCTTTTATTTCTTTCCAGAAGACAATGGAAATGTTAAACCTCTTCTTTCTAATGTATGCATGCAACTAATATGTTTTTGACTCGTGAATATCACTGTTTTATCTTCGTTTCAGACTCAACGATACTTAGATTTGTATCTATTTACTGTTTTTGAAGTCTAAATGATACCTATTTTGACAGCTTTTTTCCCCCGTCTTCTTCTTCTTCTTCTTCTTCTTCTTCTTCATTGCACACAAATGCTTCTGCTAGACAAGTCACTGTACAGAGAAGGTGAACTGTTTTCATAGATTTTAGCATCTCGAGTACATTTAGAAATAAGATTACAGTAGATTTTATTTGCAAATGATAAAAATTATTCGTCTTACTACTAAGAACCGTAGAATGTTCAGAACAGAGAAAATGCTAGAAAAAAAGCACTGAAAAAACAATACTGCAAGTAATAATGTTTCTAGGAACAAGTTCAGAAGTTTAAAAACTTTAGCGGCTTCACACTAAATCTTTGATAATATGGCTACATAAACACGGTTAGCCACTTAAGTTGCTATTGTATTTCACAATCTTTCTTTTACTCCCTCTATTCGATCTAAATAATGCTGAGATCAGGAATAGTTTGTAGATTCTCTGAGAAAGTACACGTGAAACTAAAGAGATTAAAAGAATAAATAAAGTAAAAACTAGGAGAGAGAGAGAGAGAGAGAGAGAGAGAGAGAGAGAAAATCAATATGAATCCACCAGAAAATAGAACGTATTCAATCCTTCAATTTTTTAGAAAGCTCTTTTTTGTTAAACTTATACATTTACTTATAAAAGGGTTAAGCCACAATCAGCCTTCAAGTTCAGTCATGACGAGAGGGTTAACTTTCAGAATTTTAAAAGGATGGAAGAGGCCCAACAGTTGCAAAGAAATCATCATGCTCAAGTAAAACAATTGCAGAAATACACTCGACCTAAGCTCGAATATTATGCAAACTTATAAAATTCTGTGAAAAGAACATGCGGTTAGAAGCTCGTTTGACATGGTTTAATCTTAATAGGTTAAACGTTAAAACATTGCAGTCATATTTAACGCACAAGGCTGTGGAATAACGTGTTGCTAATGCCTAAGTGCGATGATTTCATCCTCATTATTTTCATTTTCCAATGTTCCAATGACTTTGGAAAAGTTAATTACCTATATACCTGGATAGGTTTTAGAGGAGAGCTTTAAAGCGTTATAGATTCTAAATCTTCCCAGTGAATCAGTATAGTAGAATTTCGCTACCTATGCTGTTTATTAGCCAAATAAAAACTTAGAGGTTTGGGCTGGAGCAGATTTTTTATTAGGAGTTTTTCGTCACCAATTTTGATATACCATACCATGTGGGTGTCGCAATGTCTGCCAATACCACTAAATCATAGGTAGGTACCGACATTCTATCTATTTCCAATGACCACACTCCATAAAATCCACCATTTATGCTGATTTTTCTCTAAATAGCTTTTTTTAGTGGATAATTAGTCACAACTAATGTTGCTAGATTTATTGCCTCTGAAATTGCGGCGAGGCTTTTTACTACTTTGAATTTTTTTAGTATTTCTTCAAAGTTAATAAATGTTGTCGTTTTATATATCAGACAGTAGCTGATAACAAAAATTTATGATTTAACTGTTAATGACTCGAAATTGCTTCTGTGCAAACAGAGCTTACACAAGTCGATTCCATCCTAGTTTCAAAGAATGTCCGAATTATCAGTTCTTTCAATAGTTTTAATGCTTTTCAAAGAGTTAATGTCTTTTTATGATAATGAAGTTTGACTCAGCCGTGTTAAAAACTGTGGCATTGAGATATCTACAAATTAATATTAGTGGAGATGCCAAAACTTCCTTCAATTGCTGCCTATGTAAGACGGCAAAGAAGGGTAAAGTACGCGCTTCTTACAATTGGTTTATTTCTCTATTTTAATTCACAATTTTATTTGAAATTTTTTGTTATTTTTTACAGGTAAGTCACAATGTCATTTCATGCCAGAAAAGTCAAAGGTGATGTTTCATGATCCTTTTAAGTAAGTATGAAAGATTTAATTTTATTTTTATTGAATGCCACGTTTTTCCTTCCTTCCTATACTTTCTTTTCAAAATTATTGGTCTCTCCTTTTGCCGCTCATTCTACCAAACCATCATCGAGCCCGACTCACATTACTAATTCATTATTCTCTACCAAAAGTTCCAACTTCGAATCTAACATCTTGGCAGTTAGAACTCATTGAATCGGGCACATTGAATTCGTGTTTCTCAGAGGTTCGTGTTTCAATTGTATCCGATTTGGTGATTTGTCAATATTCGGTTATTAGAAGAGAAAAATATGAGCATGAGGCTTTGAAGCAGACATCTATCTGTCAAGAACAGTAACTCTCATACCCCATACTTCTAGCAATGCATTCAAGCATTGTATAAACTTCATCACATTTGAGACCTATTGTTGTCTACAAGTCGCGTGCCATCCTATGTATTGTTTTAACCCTTTCGTGAAACAAGGTCCCAGAGGAGTTGTTTTTTGAGTAGGTCATCTGGATTGAAATAGTTTTAAATAGGTCTTTCTTGTGTTTGGAATATTTTACCTTCAGAACTGCAGAATAATGCCTGAAAATGCCTGACACACAACCGGTACCAATGTTGTTCTCAGTGTTTGCCTGGATACATTATTTCTTTTTTCGAACTTTGATTACTATTATGTATTTCATTTTATTTTTTATATTTTTTAAAGGCACACAGCCTACTAGAAAATCACAACATGAAAATTCTTCACTGAATGATGGACCCCACGATTCCTTTTCGGTCTTGATGAGATTTCTGAAATCTCTGACAACATGTTGAACGTAAGCAATAAAGAATAAGTAATCTTCAATGAAGAATCAGTTCTTGATTGTAACGGACGTAATGAAATTTATATTTGACCACTTTCTTCAGCACATACTTGAACATTCTCGTTATGAAAGACCAGTAAGTATCCTTTGGGAACCGTCACAACGAAAAGAGGGTCACAGAAAATGAGAAGCATGGTGGATTGTTGTTGCTGTTGTTAACGTTTCAATTCATTCACCTTGTCTCCAAGTTAAGGAACTCTGCCACCACCACAGGATTTGTCCAGAGTGAAGATGATCCATATAGGATTTCGCCACACAGTTGAAGAAATGTGGTACATTATTGATGATTTTTAGGTATTCTTATAAGTGTCTTTACATTTTGCTATCTAACCTTCATGAATTACGGGAAAATAATGAACACAAATTTGGCTTTCTATTTTTCAAATTGATTCGCCAAGTGTTTTTGTGTTAAAACTTTGAATACCTGTCAAGACTTTCAACTTTCCTCTTTTTACTCATAATAATAACAATAATAGACTCTTGAGTGGAAGGCAACCACTAGGCGAGGTTAACGCCTTAGGCGTTCTCTACCACCTAACCCTTAGAGCACCATTATTACGTGGTCAAATTCTCAAATAAATGAGGATAAAATTCCATACCTCGGCTGGGATCGAACCCACGCCCTCCTGATTACCAGGCGAGCGTCTTGACCACTACACCACCGAGGCAGGTGGTGGTCGATTCCTACGGTCGATAAAAGGTCGATTCCTACGTAAAAAGTTGTGAAAAATCCGAATCTGAGGTCAAAACTCGAAAAAAATAACTTTAAAAGGTCGAAAATTTAATTTTTAATTGCCGTTCTAATAAAAAAAGTTCGAAGAGTTGTGACGTCAGATTTCACGTCAAAATGCGCAGAAACGCTTGCGCACAATTAAACGAAGCGGGAGTCATGAATTATGACGTCATCGCTACGGGAGCGTATGCCGTGACGTCAAAGTTTACGATTTACCGGTATTTTTTAGATCGTTTTATCTCGGTACCTATCTAGAAGTCGGA